>NW_027668829.1:12500-35520 GCF_964194185.1 Rhinolophus hipposideros | reverse complement strand
GGGTAGGTGTCACGGGAGGACTCCGGGTAGTCCTAGGATTCGGAACAAATTTAGGGCTGGATTAGGGTGTGGTAAGGGTGGGTCCAGGTTGTTTTCGTAGGACACGGGTTAGTGCTCTGGCTATGGTAGGGCAAGGTGTAGTGGTCGGCGACGGGCAAGTGCTAGGCCTCGGACTAGAGTGAGCAGTGGGTGTTGGTCTAGGGACCGAGGTAGGGCTAGTGGGAGCGGTAGGCGTAGCGCTGAAGTAGGCAAAGGGCAAGGGGTGGGTGTCGGGGTAAACCTCGGAGTAGGACTAGGACCAGGATTGGGAGCTGTGGCTAGGGGTAAAGATTGGGGTGGGCATATGGGTAGGGGGGGCTGTAGGGCCAGGGGTAGGGGAAGGACCAGAGGTAGTGCTAGACGTAGGCCTAGGGCGAGGGGTAGTGCTCGGGGAAACCTAACTTTAACCCTAACCCTAACCCTAACCCTAACCCTAACACTAACCCTAACCCTAATCCCTAACCCTAACCCTAACCCTAATCCTAACCCTAAACCTAACACCAACCCTAACCCAAACCCTAACCCTAACCTAACTTTAACCCTAACCTAACCCCTAACAATAACCCTAACCCTAACCCTAACCCTAAACCTAACACAAACCCTAACCCTAACCCTAACCCTAACTCTAACCCTAACCCTAACCCTAACCCTAACTCTAACCCTAACACCAACCCTAACCCTAACCCTAACCCTAAACCTAACACCAACCCTAACCCTAACCCTAATTCTAACCCTAACTCTAACACTAAACCTAACCCTAGCACTAACCCTAACCTAACCCCTAACCCTAACCCTAACCTTAACCCTAAACCTAACACCAACCCTAACCCTAACTATAACCCTAACCCTAACCCTAACACCAACCCTAACCCTAACCCTAAGCCTAACCCCTAACCCTAACCCTAATCCTAACCCTAACCTAACCCTAACCCTAACACCAACCCTAACCCTAACCCTTACCCTAACCCTAATTCTAACCCTAACCCTAACTCTAACCCTAACCCTAACCCTAACCCTAACCCTAACCCTAACCCTAACACCAACCCTAACCCTAACCCGAACCCTAACACTAAACCTAACACCAACCCTAACCCTAACCCTAACCCTAACCCTAATCCTAACCCTTACACCAACCCTAAACGTAACCCTAAAACTAAACCCTAACCCTAACCCTAACCCTAACCCTAATCCTAACCCTAACGAGGGCAAGGTGTACTGGTCAGCGACGGGCTAGTTCTAGGCCTCGGACTAGAGGGAGCCATGGGCGTTGGTCTAGGCCTGTGCTACGGCTAGTGGGAGCGGTAGGCGTAGCGCTGGGGTAGGCATAGGGCAAGAGGTGTGTGTCGAGGTAAACCTCGGTGTAGGCCTAGGGCCAGGAATGGGAGCTGTGGCTAGGGTTAGGGATGGGGGTGGGCCTATGGGTAGGGGGAGCTGTAGGGCCAGGGGTAGAGGTAGGACCAGAGGTAGTGTTAGGCGTAGGCCTAGGGCGAGGGGTAGTGCTCGGCGAAGGGTTAGGTGAAGGGCTAGTGGTTGGCAGAGGCCCACGGGCAGTGTTCTGGTTAGGGCTCATGTTAGGCCTAGGACTAGTGTTAGTGGTAGGGGTTGGCCGAGGGCTAGGGGTACGTGTCACGGGAGGGCTTTGGGTAGTCCTAGGACTCGGAACGGATGTAGGGCTGGATTAGGGTGTGGCTAAGTGTGGGTCCAGGGTGATTTCGTAGGACACGGGTTAGTGCTCTGGCTAACGGTAGGGCAAGGTGTACTTGTCGGCGAGGAGCAAGTGCTTGGCCTCGGACTAAAGTGAGCACTGGGCGTTGGTCTAGGGCCCGAGGTCGGACTAGTGAAAGCGGTAGGCCTAGCCCTGGGGTAGTCATACGGCAAGGGGTGGGTGTCGAGGTAAACCTCGGAGTAGGCCTAGGGCCAGGAGTGGGAGCTGTGTCTAGGGGTAGGGATGGGGGTGGGCCTATGGGTAGGGGGAGCTGTAGGGCCAGGGGTAGGGGTAGGACCAGAGGTAGTGCTAGGCGTAGGCCTAGGGCGAGGGGTCTTGTTCGGCGAAGGGTTAGGTGAAGGGCTACTGGTTGGCATAGGCCAACAAGCAGTGTTAGGGTTAGGGCTCATGTTAGGCCTAGGACGAGTGGTAGTGGTAGGGGTTAGCCGAGGGCTAAGGGTAGTTGTCACGGGAGGGCTCCGTGTAGTCCTAGGACTCGGAACAGGTGTAGGGCTGGATTAGGGTGTGGCTAAGGGTGGGTCCAGGGTGATTTGGTAGGACACGGCTTAGTGCTCTGGCTAATGGTAGGTCAAGGTGTACTGGTCGGCGACGGGCAAGGGTTAGGCCTCGGACTAGATGAGCACTGGGCGTTGGTCTAGGGCTCAAGCTAGAGCTAGGGGGAGCGATAGGGGTAGCGCTGGGGTAGGCATAGGTCAAGGGGTGGGTGTCGGGGTAAACCTTGGAGTAGGCCTAGGTCCAGGAGTTGGAGCTGTGGCTAGGGGTAGGGATGGGGGTGGGCCTCTGGGTAGGAGGAGCTGTAGGGCCAGGGATAAGGGTAGGACCAGAGGTAGTGCTAGGCGTAGGCCTAGGGCGAGGGGTAGTGCTCGGGGTAGGGTTATGTGAAGTGCTAGTGGTTGGCAGAGTCCCACGGGCAGTGTTATAGTTAGGGCTCATGTTAGGCCTAGGACTAGTAGTAGTGGTAGGGGTTGGCCGAGGGCTAGGGGTAGGTGCCACAGGAGGGCTCCGGGTAGTCCTAGGACTCGGAACGGGTGTAGGGCTGGATTATGGTGTGGTAAGGGTGGGTCCAGGGTGATTTCGTAGGACACGGTTTAGTGCTCTGGCTAATGGTAGGGCAAGGTGTACTGGTCGGCGTCGGGCAAGTGGTAGGCCTCGGACTAGAGGGAGCACTGGACGTTGGTCTAGGGCCCGAGCTAGGGCTAGTGGGAGCAGTAGGCGTAGCACTGGGTTAGGCATAGGGCAAGGGGTGGGTGTAGGGGTAAACCTCGGAATAGGCTTTGGGCCAGGAGTTGGAGTTGTGGCTAGGGGTAGGGATGGGGGTGGGCCTATGGATAGGGGGAGCTGTAAGGCCAGTGGTAGGGTAGGACCAGAGGTAGTGCTAGGCGTAGGCCTAGGGCGAGGGGTAGTGCTCGGGGTAGGGTTAGGTGAAGGGCTAGTGGTTGGCTGAGGCCCACGGGCAGTGTTATGTTTAGGGGCCATGTTAGGCCTAAGACTAGTGGTAGTGGTAAAGGATGGCCGAGGGCTAGGGGTAGTTGTCACGGGAAAGCTCCGGGTAGTCCTAGGACTCGGAACGGATGTAGGGCTGGATTAGGGTGTGGCAAAGGGTGGGTCCAGGGTGATTTCGTAGGACACTGGTTAGTGCTCTGGCTAACGATAGGGCAAGGTGTATTGGTCGGCGACGGGCAAGTGCTAGGCCTCGGACTAGAGTGAGCACTGGACGTTGGTCTAGGGCCCAAGGTAGGGCTAGTGGGAGCGTTAGGCGTAGCGCTGGGGTAGGCAAAGGGCAAGGGGTGGGTGTCGGGGTTAACCTCAGAGTAGGCCTAGGACCAGGGGTGGGAGCTGTGGCTAGGGGTAGGGATAAGGGTGGGCCTATGTGTAGGGGGAGCGGTAGGGCCAGGGGTATGGGTAGGACCAGAGGTAGTGCTAGGCCTAGGCCTAGGGCGAGGGGTAGTGCTCGGGGTAACCTAAACCTAACCCAAACCCTAACCCTAACCATAACCCTAACCCTATCCCTAACCCTAAACCTAACACCAACCCTAACCCTAACCCTAACCCTAACACCAACCCTAACCCTAACCCTAACCCTAACCCTAACCCTAACCTTAAGCCTAACCCTAACCCTAAACATAACACCAACCCTAACCCTAACCCTAACCCTAACACCAACCCTAACCCTAACCCTAACCCTAATTCTAACCCTAACCCTAACCATAACCCTAACCCTAACCCTAACACCAACCCTCACCCTAACCCTAACACTAACCCTAACCTAACTCCTAACCCTAACCCTAACACTAACCCTAACCCTAAATTTAACACGAACCCTAACCCTAACCCTAACCCTAAACCTAAAACCAACCCTAACCCTAACCCTAAGCCTAACCCCTAACCCTAACCCTAACCCTAACCCTAACCCTAACCTAACCCTAACTCTAACCCTAACCCTAACCCTAACCCAAATTCTAACCCTAACCCTAACCATAACCCTAACCCTAACCCTAATCCTAACACCAACCCTAACCCTAAACCTAACACTAACCCTAACCTAAACCCTAACCCTAACACTAACCCTAACCCTAACCCTAACCCTAACCCCAACCTAACCCTAACCCTAACACCAACCCTAACCCTAACCCTAACCGTAACCCAAATAAGGGCAAGGTGTACTGGTCTGCGACGGGCAAGTTCTAGGCCTCGGACTAGAGGGAGAAATGCGCGTTGGTCTAGAGCCCGAGCTAGGGCTAGTGGGAGTAGTAGGCGTAGCGCTGGGGTAGGCATAGGGCAAGGGGTGGGTGTCGAGGTAAACCTCTGAGTAGGCCTAGGGCCAGGAGTGGGAGCTGTGGCTAGGGGTAAGGATGGGGGTGGGCCTATGCTTAGGGGGAGCTGTAGGGCCAGGGGTAGGGGTAGGACCAGAGGTAGTGCTAGGCGTAGGCCTAGGGCGAGGGGTAGTGCTCGGGGTAGGGTTAGGTGAAGGGCTAGTGGTTGGCAGAGGCCCACGGGCAATGTTAGGGTTAGGGGTCATGTTAGGCCTAGGACTAGTGGTAGTGGTAGGGGTTGGCCGAGGGCTAGGCGTAGGTGTCACAGAAGGGCTCCGGGTAGTCCTAGGACACGGAACGAGTGTAGGGCTGGTTAGGGTGTGGTAAGGGTGGGTCCAGGGTGATTTCATAAATCACGGGTTAGTGCTCTGGCTAACAGTAGGGCAAGGTGTACTGGTCGGCGTCATGCAAGTGGTAAGCCTCGGACTAGAGGGAGCACTGGGCGTTGGTCTAGGGCCCGAGGTAGGGCTAGTGGGAGTGGTAGGCGTAGCGCTGTAGTAGGCAAAGGGCAAGGGGTGGGTGTCGGGGTAAACCTCGGAGTAGGCCTAGGACCAGGAGTGGGAGCTGTGGCTAGGGGTAGGGATGGGGGTGGGCCTATGGGTAGGGGGGGCTGTAGGGCCAAAGGTAGGGGTAGGACCAGAGGTAGTGCTAGGCGTAGACCTAGGGCGAGGGGTAGTGCTCGGGGTAACCTGACTTTAACACTAACCCTAATCCTAACCCTAACCCTATCCCTAACACTAACCCTAAACCAAATCCCTAACCCTAACCCTAACCCTAACCCTAACCCTAAACCTAACACCAACCCTAACCCTAACCCTAACCCTAACCCTAACCCTAACCCTAACCCTAACACCAACCCTAACCCTAACCCGAACCCTAACACTAAACCTAACACCAACCCTAACCCTAACCCTAACCCTAACCCTAATCCTAACCCTAACACCAACCCTAAACGTAACCCTAAAACTAAACCCTAACCCTAACCCTAACCCTAACCCTAACCCTAATCCTAACCCTAACGAGGGCAAGGTGTACTGGTCAGCGACGGGCTAGTTCTAGGCCTCGGACTAGAGGGAGCCATGGGCGTTGGTCTAGGCCTGTGCTAGGGCTAGTGGGAGCGGTAGGCGTAGCGCTGGGGTAGGCATAGGGCAAGAGGTGTGTGTCGAGGTAAACCTCGGTGTAGGCCTAGGGCCAGGAATGGGAGCTGTGGCTAGGGTTAGGGATGGGGGTGGGCCTATGGGTAGGGGGAGCTGTAGGGCCAGGGGTAGAGGTAGGATCAGAGGTAGTGTTAGGCGTAGGCCTAGGGCGAGGGGTAGTGCTCGGCGAAGGGTTAGGTGAAGGGCTAGTGGTTGGCAGAGGCCCACGGGCAGTGTTCTGGTTAGGGCTCATGTTAGGCCTAGGACTAGTGTTAGTGGTAGGGGTTGGCCGAGGGCTAGGGGTACGTGTCACGGGAGGGCTTTGGGTAGTCCTAGGACTCGGAACGGATGTAGGGCTGGATTAGGGTGTGGCTAAGTGTGGGTCCAGGGTGATTTCGTAGGACACGGGTTAGTGCTCTGGCTAACGGTAGGGCAAGGTGTACTTGTCGGCGAGGAGCAAGTGCTTGGCCTCGGACTAAAGTGAGCACTGGGCGTTGGTCTAGGGCCCGAGGTCGGACTAGTGAAAGCGGTAGGCCTAGCCCTGGGGTAGTCATACGGCAAGGGGTGGGTGTCGAGGTAAACCTCGGAGTAGGCCTAGGGCCAGGAGTGGGAGCTGTGTCTAGGGGTAGGGATGGGGGTGGGCCTATGGGTAGGGGGAGCTGTAGGGCCAGGGGTAGAGGTAGGATCAGAGGTAGTGTTAGGCGTAGGCCTAGGGCGAGGGGTAGTGCTCGGCGAAGGGTTAGGTGAAGGGCTAGTGGTTGGCAGAGGCCCACGGGCAGTGTTCTGGTTAGGGCTCATGTTAGGCCTAGGACTAGTGTTAGTGGTAGGGGTTGGCCGAGGGCTAGGGGTACGTGTCACGGGAGGGCTTTGGGTAGTCCTAGGACTCGGAACGGATGTAGGGCTGGATTAGGGTGTGGCTAAGTGTGGGTCCAGGGTGATTTCGTAGGACACGGGTTAGTGCTCTGGCTAACGGTAGGGCAAGGTGTACTTGTCGGCGAGGAGCAAGTGCTTGGCCTCGGACTAAAGTGAGCACTGGGCGTTGGTCTAGGGCCCGAGGTCGGACTAGTGAAAGCGGTAGGCCTAGCCCTGGGGTAGTCATACGGCAAGGGGTGGGTGTCGAGGTAAACCTCGGAGTAGGCCTAGGGCCAGGAGTGGGAGCTGTGTCTAGGGGTAGGGATGGGGGTGGGCCTATGGGTAGGGGGAGCTGTAGGGCCAGGGGTAGGGGTAGGACCAGAGGTAGTGCTAGGCGTAGGCCTAGGGCGAGGGGTCTTGTTCGGCGAAGGGTTAGGTGAAGGGCTACTGGTTGGCATAGGCCAACAAGCAGTGTTAGGGTTAGGGCTCATGTTAGGCCTAGGACGAGTGGTAGTGGTAGGGGTTAGCCGAGGGCTAAGGGTAGTTGTCACGGGAGGGCTCCGTGTAGTCCTAGGACTCGGAACAGGTGTAGGGCTGGATTAGGGTGTGGCTAAGGGTGGGTCCAGGGTGATTTGGTAGGACACGGCTTAGTGCTCTGGCTAATGGTAGGTCAAGGTGTACTGGTCGGCGACGGGCAAGGGTTAGGCCTCGGACTAGATGAGCACTGGGCGTTGGTCTAGGGCTCAAGCTAGAGCTAGGGGGAGCGATAGGGGTAGCGCTGGGGTAGGCATAGGTCAAGGGGTGGGTGTCGGGGTAAACCTTGGAGTAGGCCTAGGTCCAGGAGTTGGAGCTGTGGCTAGGGGTAGGGATGGGGGTGGGCCTCTGGGTAGGAGGAGCTGTAGGGCCAGGGATAAGGGTAGGACCAGAGGTAGTGCTAGGCGTAGGCCTAGGGCGAGGGGTAGTGCTCGGGGTAGGGTTATGTGAAGTGCTAGTGGTTGGCAGAGTCCCACGGGCAGTGTTATAGTTAGGGCTCATGTTAGGCCTAGGACTAGTAGTAGTGGTAGGGGTTGGCCGAGGGCTAGGGGTAGGTGCCACAGGAGGGCTCCGGGTAGTCCTAGGACTCGGAACGGGTGTAGGGCTGGATTATGGTGTGGTAAGGGTGGGTCCAGGGTGATTTCGTAGGACACGGTTTAGTGCTCTGGCTAATGGTAGGGCAAGGTGTACTGGTCGGCGTCGGGCAAGTGGTAGGCCTCGGACTAGAGGGAGCACTGGACGTTGGTCTAGGGCCCGAGCTAGGGCTAGTGGGAGCAGTAGGCGTAGCACTGGGTTAGGCATAGGGCAAGGGGTGGGTGTAGGGGTAAACCTCGGAATAGGCTTTGGGCCAGGAGTTGGAGTTGTGGCTAGGGGTAGGGATGGGGGTGGGCCTATGGATAGGGGGAGCTGTAAGGCCAGTGGTAGGGTAGGACCAGAGGTAGTGCTAGGCGTAGGCCTAGGGCGAGGGGTAGTGCTCGGGGTAGGGTTAGGTGAAGGGCTAGTGGTTGGCTGAGGCCCACGGGCAGTGTTATGTTTAGGGGCCATGTTAGGCCTAAGACTAGTGGTAGTGGTAAAGGATGGCCGAGGGCTAGGGGTAGTTGTCACGGGAAAGCTCCGGGTAGTCCTAGGACTCGGAACGGATGTAGGGCTGGATTAGGGTGTGGCAAAGGGTGGGTCCAGGGTGATTTCGTAGGACACTGGTTAGTGCTCTGGCTAACGATAGGGCAAGGTGTATTGGTCGGCGACGGGCAAGTGCTAGGCCTCGGACTAGAGTGAGCACTGGACGTTGGTCTAGGGCCCAAGGTAGGGCTAGTGGGAGCGTTAGGCGTAGCGCTGGGGTAGGCAAAGGGCAAGGGGTGGGTGTCGGGGTTAACCACAGAGTAGGCCTAGGACCAGGGGTGGGAGCTGTGGCTAGGGGTAGGGATAAGGGTGGGCCTATGTGTAGGGGGAGCGGTAGGGCCAGGGGTATGGGTAGGACCAGAGGTAGTGCTAGGCCTAGGCCTAGGGCGAGGGGTAGTTCTCGGGGTAACCTAAACCTAACCCAAACCCTAACCCGAACCATAACCCTAACCCTATCCCTGACCCTAAACCTAACACCAACCCTAACCCTAACCCTAACCCTAACACCAACCCTAACCCTAACCCTAACCCTAACCCTAACCTTAAGCCTAACCCTAACCCTAAACATAACACCAACCCTAACCCTAACCCTAACCCTAACACCAACCCTAACCCTAACCCTAACCCTAATTCTAACCCTAACCCTAACCATAACCCTAACCCTAACCCTAACCCTAACACCAACCCTCACCCTAACCCTAACACTAACCCTAACCTAACTCCTAACCCTAACCCTAACCCTAACCCTAACACCAACCCTAACCCTAACCCTAAGCCTAACCCCTAACCCTAACCCTAATCCTAACCCTAACCTAACCCTAACCCTAACACCAACCCTAACCCTAACCCTTACCCTAACCCTAATTCTAACCCTAACCCTAACTCTAACCCTAACCCTAACCCTAACCCTAACCCTAACCCTAACCCTAACACCAACCCTAACCCTAACCCGAACCCTAACACTAAACCTAACACCAACCCTAACCCTAACCCTAACCCTAACCCTAATCCTAACCCTTACACCAACCCTAAACGTAACCCTAAAACTAAACCCTAACCCTAACCCTAACCCTAACCCTAATCCTAACCCTAACGAGGGCAAGGTGTACTGGTCAGCGACGGGCTAGTTCTAGGCCTCGGACTAGAGGGAGCCATGGGCGTTGGTCTAGGCCTGTGCTACGGCTAGTGGGAGCGGTAGGCGTAGCGCTGGGGTAGGCATAGGGCAAGAGGTGTGTGTCGAGGTAAACCTCGGTGTAGGCCTAGGGCCAGGAATGGGAGCTGTGGCTAGGGTTAGGGATGGGGGTGGGCCTATGGGTAGGGGGAGCTGTAGGGCCAGGGGTAGAGGTAGGACCAGAGGTAGTGTTAGGCGTAGGCCTAGGGCGAGGGGTAGTGCTCGGCGAAGGGTTAGGTGAAGGGCTAGTGGTTGGCAGAGGCCCACGGGCAGTGTTCTGGTTAGGGCTCATGTTAGGCCTAGGACTAGTGTTAGTGGTAGGGGTTGGCCGAGGGCTAGGGGTACGTGTCACGGGAGGGCTTTGGGTAGTCCTAGGACTCGGAACGGATGTAGGGCTGGATTAGGGTGTGGCTAAGTGTGGGTCCAGGGTGATTTCGTAGGACACGGGTTAGTGCTCTGGCTAACGGTAGGGCAAGGTGTACTTGTCGGCGAGGAGCAAGTGCTTGGCCTCGGACTAAAGTGAGCACTGGGCGTTGGTCTAGGGCCCGAGGTCGGACTAGTGAAAGCGGTAGGCCTAGCCCTGGGGTAGTCATACGGCAAGGGGTGGGTGTCGAGGTAAACCTCGGAGTAGGCCTAGGGCCAGGAGTGGGAGCTGTGTCTAGGGGTAGGGATGGGGGTGGGCCTATGGGTAGGGGGAGCTGTAGGGCCAGGGGTAGGGGTAGGACCAGAGGTAGTGCTAGGCGTAGGCCTAGGGCGAGGGGTCTTGTTCGGCGAAGGGTTAGGTGAAGGGCTACTGGTTGGCATAGGCCAACAAGCAGTGTTAGGGTTAGGGCTCATGTTAGGCCTAGGACGAGTGGTAGTGGTAGGGGTTAGCCGAGGGCTAAGGGTAGTTGTCACGGGAGGGCTCCGTGTAGTCCTAGGACTCGGAACAGGTGTAGGGCTGGATTAGGGTGTGGCTAAGGGTGGGTCCAGGGTGATTTGGTAGGACACGGCTTAGTGCTCTGGCTAATGGTAGGTCAAGGTGTACTGGTCGGCGACGGGCAAGGGTTAGGCCTCGGACTAGATGAGCACTGGGCGTTGGTCTAGGGCTCAAGCTAGAGCTAGGGGGAGCGATAGGGGTAGCGCTGGGGTAGGCATAGGTCAAGGGGTGGGTGTCGGGGTAAACCTTGGAGTAGGCCTAGGTCCAGGAGTTGGAGCTGTGGCTAGGGGTAGGGATGGGGGTGGGCCTCTGGGTAGGAGGAGCTGTAGGGCCAGGGATAAGGGTAGGACCAGAGGTAGTGCTAGGCGTAGGCCTAGGGCGAGGGGTAGTGCTCGGGGTAGGGTTATGTGAAGTGCTAGTGGTTGGCAGAGTCCCACGGGCAGTGTTATAGTTAGGGCTCATGTTAGGCCTAGGACTAGTAGTAGTGGTAGGGGTTGGCCGAGGGCTAGGGGTAGGTGCCACAGGAGGGCTCCGGGTAGTCCTAGGACTCGGAACGGGTGTAGGGCTGGATTATGGTGTGGTAAGGGTGGGTCCAGGGTGATTTCGTAGGACACGGTTTAGTGCTCTGGCTAATGGTAGGGCAAGGTGTACTGGTCGGCGTCGGGCAAGTGGTAGGCCTCGGACTAGAGGGAGCACTGGACGTTGGTCTAGGGCCCGAGCTAGGGCTAGTGGGAGCAGTAGGCGTAGCACTGGGTTAGGCATAGGGCAAGGGGTGGGTGTAGGGGTAAACCTCGGAATAGGCTTTGGGCCAGGAGTTGGAGTTGTGGCTAGGGGTAGGGATGGGGGTGGGCCTATGGATAGGGGGAGCTGTAAGGCCAGTGGTAGGGTAGGACCAGAGGTAGTGCTAGGCGTAGGCCTAGGGCGAGGGGTAGTGCTCGGGGTAGGGTTAGGTGAAGGGCTAGTGGTTGGCTGAGGCCCACGGGCAGTGTTATGTTTAGGGGCCATGTTAGGCCTAAGACTAGTGGTAGTGGTAAAGGATGGCCGAGGGCTAGGGGTAGTTGTCACGGGAAAGCTCCGGGTAGTCCTAGGACTCGGAACGGATGTAGGGCTGGATTAGGGTGTGGCAAAGGGTGGGTCCAGGGTGATTTCGTAGGACACTGGTTAGTGCTCTGGCTAACGATAGGGCAAGGTGTATTGGTCGGCGACGGGCAAGTGCTAGGCCTCGGACTAGAGTGAGCACTGGACGTTGGTCTAGGGCCCAAGGTAGGGCTAGTGGGAGCGTTAGGCGTAGCGCTGGGGTAGGCAAAGGGCAAGGGGTGGGTGTCGGGGTTAACCTCAGAGTAGGCCTAGGACCAGGGGTGGGAGCTGTGGCTAGGGGTAGGGATAAGGGTGGGCCTATGTGTAGGGGGAGCGGTAGGGCCAGGGGTATGGGTAGGACCAGAGGTAGTGCTAGGCCTAGGCCTAGGGCGAGGGGTAGTGCTCGGGGTAACCTAAACCTAACCCAAACCCTAACCCTAACCATAACCCTAACCCTATCCCTAACCCTAAACCTAACACCAACCCTAACCCTAACCCTAACCCTAACACCAACCCTAACCCTAACCCTAACCCTAACCCTAACCCTAACCTTAAGCCTAACCCTAACCCTAAACATAACACCAACCCTAACCCTAACCCTAACCCTAACACCAACCCTAACCCTAACCCTAACCCTAATTCTAACCCTAACCCTAACCATAACCCTAACCCTAACCCTAACACCAACCCTCACCCTAACCCTAACACTAACCCTAACCTAACTCCTAACCCTAACCCTAACACTAACCCTAACCCTAAATTTAACACGAACCCTAACCCTAACCCTAACCCTAAACCTAAAACCAACCCTAACCCTAACCCTAAGCCTAACCCCTAACCCTAACCCTAACCCTAACCCTAACCCTAACCTAACCCTAACTCTAACCCTAACCCTAACCCTAACCCAAATTCTAACCCTAACCCTAACCATAACCCTAACCCTAACCCTAATCCTAACACCAACCCTAACCCTAAACCTAACACTAACCCTAACCTAAACCCTAACCCTAACACTAACCCTAACCCTAACCCTAACCCTAACCCCAACCTAACCCTAACCCTAACACCAACCCTAACCCTAACCCTAACCGTAACCCAAATAAGGGCAAGGTGTACTGGTCTGCGACGGGCAAGTTCTAGGCCTCGGACTAGAGGGAGAAATGCGCGTTGGTCTAGAGCCCGAGCTAGGGCTAGTGGGAGTAGTAGGCGTAGCGCTGGGGTAGGCATAGGGCAAGGGGTGGGTGTCGAGGTAAACCTCTGAGTAGGCCTAGGGCCAGGAGTGGGAGCTGTGGCTAGGGGTAAGGATGGGGGTGGGCCTATGCTTAGGGGGAGCTGTAGGGCCAGGGGTAGGGGTAGGACCAGAGGTAGTGCTAGGCGTAGGCCTAGGGCGAGGGGTAGTGCTCGGGGTAGGGTTAGGTGAAGGGCTAGTGGTTGGCAGAGGCCCACGGGCAATGTTAGGGTTAGGGGTCATGTTAGGCCTAGGACTAGTGGTAGTGGTAGGGGTTGGCCGAGGGCTAGGCGTAGGTGTCACAGAAGGGCTCCGGGTAGTCCTAGGACACGGAACGAGTGTAGGGCTGGTTAGGGTGTGGTAAGGGTGGGTCCAGGGTGATTTCATAAATCACGGGTTAGTGCTCTGGCTAACAGTAGGGCAAGGTGTACTGGTCGGCGTCATGCAAGTGGTAAGCCTCGGACTAGAGGGAGCACTGGGCGTTGGTCTAGGGCCCGAGGTAGGGCTAGTGGGAGTGGTAGGCGTAGCGCTGTAGTAGGCAAAGGGCAAGGGGTGGGTGTCGGGGTAAACCTCGGAGTAGGCCTAGGACCAGGAGTGGGAGCTGTGGCTAGGGGTAGGGATGGGGGTGGGCCTATGGGTAGGGGGGGCTGTAGGGCCAAAGGTAGGGGTAGGACCAGAGGTAGTGCTAGGCGTAGACCTAGGGCGAGGGGTAGTGCTCGGGGTAACCTGACTTTAACACTAACCCTAATCCTAACCCTAACCCTATCCCTAACACTAACCCTAAACCAAATCCCTAACCCTAACCCTAACCCTAACCCTAACCCTAAACCTAACACCAACCCTAACCCTAACCCTAACCCTAACCCTAACCCTAACCCTAACCCTAACACCAACCCTAACCCTAACCCGAACCCTAACACTAAACCTAACACCAACCCTAACCCTAACCCTAACCCTAACCCTAATCCTAACCCTAACACCAACCCTAAACGTAACCCTAAAACTAAACCCTAACCCTAACCCTAACCCTAACCCTAACCCTAATCCTAACCCTAACGAGGGCAAGGTGTACTGGTCAGCGACGGGCTAGTTCTAGGCCTCGGACTAGAGGGAGCCATGGGCGTTGGTCTAGGCCTGTGCTAGGGCTAGTGGGAGCGGTAGGCGTAGCGCTGGGGTAGGCATAGGGCAAGAGGTGTGTGTCGAGGTAAACCTCGGTGTAGGCCTAGGGCCAGGAATGGGAGCTGTGGCTAGGGTTAGGGATGGGGGTGGGCCTATGGGTAGGGGGAGCTGTAGGGCCAGGGGTAGAGGTAGGATCAGAGGTAGTGTTAGGCGTAGGCCTAGGGCGAGGGGTAGTGCTCGGCGAAGGGTTAGGTGAAGGGCTAGTGGTTGGCAGAGGCCCACGGGCAGTGTTCTGGTTAGGGCTCATGTTAGGCCTAGGACTAGTGTTAGTGGTAGGGGTTGGCCGAGGGCTAGGGGTACGTGTCACGGGAGGGCTTTGGGTAGTCCTAGGACTCGGAACGGATGTAGGGCTGGATTAGGGTGTGGCTAAGTGTGGGTCCAGGGTGATTTCGTAGGACACGGGTTAGTGCTCTGGCTAACGGTAGGGCAAGGTGTACTTGTCGGCGAGGAGCAAGTGCTTGGCCTCGGACTAAAGTGAGCACTGGGCGTTGGTCTAGGGCCCGAGGTCGGACTAGTGAAAGCGGTAGGCCTAGCCCTGGGGTAGTCATACGGCAAGGGGTGGGTGTCGAGGTAAACCTCGGAGTAGGCCTAGGGCCAGGAGTGGGAGCTGTGTCTAGGGGTAGGGATGGGGGTGGGCCTATGGGTAGGGGGAGCTGTAGGGCCAGGGGTAGAGGTAGGATCAGAGGTAGTGTTAGGCGTAGGCCTAGGGCGAGGGGTAGTGCTCGGCGAAGGGTTAGGTGAAGGGCTAGTGGTTGGCAGAGGCCCACGGGCAGTGTTCTGGTTAGGGCTCATGTTAGGCCTAGGACTAGTGTTAGTGGTAGGGGTTGGCCGAGGGCTAGGGGTACGTGTCACGGGAGGGCTTTGGGTAGTCCTAGGACTCGGAACGGATGTAGGGCTGGATTAGGGTGTGACTAAGTGTGGGTCCAGGGTGATTTCGTAGGACACGGGTTAGTGCTCTGGCTAACGGTAGGGCAAGGTGTACTTGTCGGCGAGGAGCAAGTGCTTGGCCTCGGACTAAAGTGAGCACTGGGCGTTGGTCTAGGGCCCGAGGTCGGACTAGTGAAAGCGGTAGGCCTAGCCCTGGGGTAGTCATACGGCAAGGGGTGGGTGTCGAGGTAAACCTCGGAGTAGGCCTAGGGCCAGGAGTGGGAGCTGTGTCTAGGGGTAGGGATGGGGGTGGGCCTATGGGTAGGGGGAGCTGTAGGGCCAGGGGTAGGGGTAGGACCAGAGGTAGTGCTAGGCGTAGGCCTAGGGCGAGGGGTCTTGTTCGGCGAAGGGTTAGGTGAAGGGCTACTGGTTGGCATAGGCCAACAAGCAGTGTTAGGGTTAGGGCTCATGTTAGGCCTAGGACGAGTGGTAGTGGTAGGGGTTAGCCGAGGGCTAAGGGTAGTTGTCACGGGAGGGCTCCGTGTAGTCCTAGGACTCGGAACAGGTGTAGGGCTGGATTAGGGTGTGGCTAAGGGTGGGTCCAGGGTGATTTGGTAGGACACGGCTTAGTGCTCTGGCTAATGGTAGGTCAAGGTGTACTGGTCGGCGACGGGCAAGGGTTAGGCCTCGGACTAGATGAGCACTGGGCGTTGGTCTAGGGCTCAAGCTAGAGCTAGGGGGAGCGATAGGGGTAGCGCTGGGGTAGGCATAGGTCAAGGGGTGGGTGTCGGGGTAAACCTTGGAGTAGGCCTAGGTCCAGGAGTTGGAGCTGTGGCTAGGGGTAGGGATGGGGGTGGGCCTCTGGGTAGGAGGAGCTGTAGGGCCAGGGATAAGGGTAGGACCAGAGGTAGTGCTAGGCGTAGGCCTAGGGCGAGGGGTAGTGCTCGGGGTAGGGTTATGTGAAGTGCTAGTGGTTGGCAGAGTCCCACGGGCAGTGTTATAGTTAGGGCTCATGTTAGGCCTAGGACTAGTAGTAGTGGTAGGGGTTGGCCGAGGGCTAGGGGTAGGTGCCACAGGAGGGCTCCGGGTAGTCCTAGGACTCGGAACGGGTGTAGGGCTGGATTATGGTGTGGTAAGGGTGGGTCCAGGGTGATTTCGTAGGACACGGTTTAGTGCTCTGGCTAATGGTAGGGCAAGGTGTACTGGTCGGCGTCGGGCAAGTGGTAGGCCTCGGACTAGAGGGAGCACTGGACGTTGGTCTAGGGCCCGAGCTAGGGCTAGTGGGAGCAGTAGGCGTAGCACTGGGTTAGGCATAGGGCAAGGGGTGGGTGTAGGGGTAAACCTCGGAATAGGCTTTGGGCCAGGAGTTGGAGTTGTGGCTAGGGGTAGGGATGGGGGTGGGCCTATGGATAGGGGGAGCTGTAAGGCCAGTGGTAGGGTAGGACCAGAGGTAGTGCTAGGCGTAGGCCTAGGGCGAGGGGTAGTGCTCGGGGTAGGGTTAGGTGAAGGGCTAGTGGTTGGCTGAGGCCCACGGGCAGTGTTATGTTTAGGGGCCATGTTAGGCCTAAGACTAGTGGTAGTGGTAAAGGATGGCCGAGGGCTAGGGGTAGTTGTCACGGGAAAGCTCCGGGTAGTCCTAGGACTCGGAACGGATGTAGGGCTGGATTAGGGTGTGGCAAAGGGTGGGTCCAGGGTGATTTCGTAGGACACTGGTTAGTGCTCTGGCTAACGATAGGGCAAGGTGTATTGGTCGGCGACGGGCAAGTGCTAGGCCTCGGACTAGAGTGAGCACTGGACGTTGGTCTAGGGCCCAAGGTAGGGCTAGTGGGAGCGTTAGGCGTAGCGCTGGGGTAGGCAAAGGGCAAGGGGTGGGTGTCGGGGTTAACCACAGAGTAGGCCTAGGACCAGGGGTGGGAGCTGTGGCTAGGGGTAGGGATAAGGGTGGGCCTATGTGTAGGGGGAGCGGTAGGGCCAGGGGTATGGGTAGGACCAGAGGTAGTGCTAGGCCTAGGCCTAGGGCGAGGGGTAGTTCTCGGGGTAACCTAAACCTAACCCAAACCCTAACCCGAACCATAACCCTAACCCTATCCCTGACCCTAAACCTAACACCAACCCTAACCCTAACCCTAACCCTAACACCAACCCTAACCCTAACCCTAACCCTAACCCTAACCTTAAGCCTAACCCTAACCCTAAACATAACACCAACCCTAACCCTAACCCTAACCCTAACACCAACCCTAACCCTAACCCTAACCCTAATTCTAACCCTAACCCTAACCATAACCCTAACCCTAACCCTAACCCTAACACCAACCCTCACCCTAACCCTAACACTAACCCTAACCTAACTCCTAACCCTAACCCTAACACTAACCCTAACCCTAAATTTAACACGAACCCTAACCCTAACCCTAACCCTAAACCTAAAACCAACCCTAACCCTAACCCTAAGCCTAACCCCTAACCCTAACCCTAACCCTAACCCTAACCCTAACCTAACCCTAACTCTAACCCTAACCCTAACCCTAACCCAAATTCTAACCCTAACCCTAACCATAACCCTAACCCTAACCCTAATCCTAACACCAACCCTAACCCTAAACCTAACACTAACCCTAACCCTAACCTAAACCCTAACCCTAACACTAACCCTAACCCTAACCCTAACCCTAACCCCAACCTAACCCTAACCCTAACACCAACCCTAACCCTAACCCTAACCGTAACCCAAATAAGGGCAAGGTGTACTGGTCTGCGACGGGCAAGTTCTAGGCCTCGGACTAGAGGGAGAAATGCGCGTTGGTCTAGAGCCCGAGCTAGGGCTAGTGGGAGTAGTAGGCGTAGCGCTGGGGTAGGCATAGGGCAAGGGGTGGGTGTCGAGGTAAACCTCTGAGTAGGCCTAGGGCCAGGAGTGGGAGCTGTGGCTAGGGGTAAGGATGGGGGTGGGCCTATGCTTAGGGGGAGCTGTAGGGCCAGGGGTAGGGGTAGGACCAGAGGTAGTGCTAGGCGTAGGCCTAGGGCGAGGGGTAGTGCTCGGGGTAGGGTTAGGTGAAGGGCTAGTGGTTGGCAGAGGCCTACGGGCAATGTTAGGGTTAGGGGTCATGTTAGGCCTAGGACTAGTGGTAGTGGTAGGGGTTGGCCGAGGGCTAGGCGTAGGTGTCACAGAAGGGCTCCGGGTAGTCCTAGGACACGGAACGAGTGTAGGGCTGGTTAGGGTGTGGTAAGGGTGGGTCCAGGGTGATTTCATAAATCACGGGTTAGTGCTCTGGCTAACAGTAGGGCAAGGTGTACTGGTCGGCGTCATGCAAGTGGTAAGCCTCGGACTAGAGGGAGCACTGGGCGTTGGTCTAGGGCCCGAGGTAGGGCTAGTGGGAGTGGTAGGCGTAGCGCTGTAGTAGGCAAAGGGCAAGGGGTGGGTGTCGGGGTAAACCTCGGAGTAGGCCTAGGACCAGGAGTGGGAGCTGTGGCTAGGGGTAGGGGGGGCTGTAGGGCCAAAGGTAGGGGTAGGACCAGAGGTAGTGCTAGGCGTAGACCTAGGGCGAGGGGTAGTGCTCGGGGTAACCTGACTTTAACCCTAACCCTAATCCTAACCCTAACCCTATCCCTAACACTAACCCTAAACCAAATCCCTAACCCTAACCCTAACCCTAACCCTAACCCTAAACCTAACACCAACCCTAACCCTAACCCTAACCCTAACCCTAACCCTAACACCAACCCTAACCCTAACCCTAAACTTAACACCAACCCTAACCGTAACCCTAACCCTAACCCTAACACCAACCCTAACACTAACCCTAACACTAACCCTAACGTAACCCCTAACCCTAACCCTAACCCTAACCCTAAACCTAACACCAACCCTAACCCTAACCCTAACCCTAACACCAACCCTAACCCTAACCCTAAGCCTAACCCCTAACCCTAACCCTAACCCTAACCCTAACCCTAACCTTAACACCAACCTCAACCCTAACCCTAAGCCTAACCCCTAACCCTAACCTTAACCCTAACCCTAACCCTAACCTAACCCTAACCCTAACACCAACCCTAACCCTAACCTTAACCCTAACCCTAATTCTAACCCTAACCCTTACTCTAACCCTAACCCTAACCCTAATTCTAACCCTAACCCTAACCCTAACCCTAACCCTAAACCTAACACCAACCCTAACCCTAACCCTAACCCTAACCCTAACCCTAACCCTAACCCAAATAAGGGCAAGGTGTACTGGTCTGCGACGAGCAAGTTCTAGGCCTCAAACTAGAGGGAGCCATGCGCGTTGGTCTAGAGCCCGAGCTAGGGCTAGTGGGAGTAGTAAGCGTAGCGCTGGATTAGGCATAGGGCAAGGGGTGGGTGTCGAGGTAAACCTCAGAGTAGGCCTAGGGCCAGGAGTGGGAGCTGTGGCTAGGGGTAGGGATGGGGATGGGCCTATGGGTAGGGGGAGCTGTAGGGCCAGGGGTAGGAATAGGACCAGAGGTAGTGTTAGGCGTAAGCCTAGGGCGATGCGTAGTGCTCAGGGTAGGGTTAGGTGAAGGGCTAGTTGTTGGCAGAGGCCCACGAGCAGTGTTAGGGTTAGGGCTCATGTTAGGCCTAGGACTAGTGGTAGTTGTAGGGGATGGCCAAGGGCTAGGCGTAGGTGTCACCGGAGGGCTCCGGGTAGTCCTAGGACCCGGAACGGATTTAGGGCTGGATTAGGGTGTGGCTAAGGGTGGGTCCAGGTTGTTTTCGTAGGACACGGGTTAGTGCTCTGGCTATGGTAGGGCAAGGTGTAGTGGTCGGCGACGGGCAAGTGCTTGGCCTCGGACTAAAGTGAGCACTGGGCGTTGGTCTAGGGCCCGAGGTCGGGCTAGTGAAAGCGGTAGGCGTAGCCCTGGGGTAGGCATACGGCAAGGGGTGGGTGTCGAGGTAAACCTCGGAGTAGGCCTAGGGCCAGGTGTGGGAGCTGTGTCTAGGGGTAGGGATGGGGTTGGGCCTATGGTTAGGGGGAGCTGTAGGGCCAGGGGTAGGAGTAGGACCAGAGGTACTGTTAGGCGTAAGCCTAGGGCGAGGCGTAGTGCTCGGGGTAGGGTTAGGTGAAGGGCTAGTGGTGGGCAGAGGCCCACGGGCAGTGTTAGGGTTAGGGCTCATGTTAGGCCTAGGACTAGTGGTAGTGGTAGGGGATGGCCGAGGGCTAGGGGTAGGTGTCACGGGAGGGCTCCGGGTAGTCCTAGGACTCGGAACGGATTTAGGGCTGGATTAGGGTGTGGTAAGGGTGGGACCAGGGTGTTTTCGTAGGACACGGGTTAGTGCTCTGGCTATGGTAGGGCAAGGTGTAGTGGTCGGCGACGGGCAAGAGCTAGGCCTCGGACTAGAGTGAGCACTGGGCGTTGGTCTAGGGACCGAGGTAGAGCTAGTGGGAGCGATAGGCGTAGCGCTGGGGTAGGCAAAGGGCAAGGGGTGGGTGTCGGGGTAAACTTCGGAGTAGGCCTAGGGCCCGGAGTTCGAGCTTTGGCTAGGCGTAGGAATGGTGGTGGGCCTATGGGTAGGGGGAGCTGTAGGGCCAGTGGTAGGGGTAGGACAAGAGGTAGTGCTAGGCGTAGGCCTAGGGCGAGGGGTAGTGCTCGGGGTAGGTTTAGGTGAAGGGCTAGTGGTTGGCAGAGGCCCACGGGCAATTTAGGGTTAGGGGTCATGTTAGGCCTAGGACTAGTGGTAGTGGTAGGGGTTGGCCGAGGGCTAGGGGTAGGTGTCACAGAAGGGCTCCGGGTAGTCCTAGGACACGGAACGAGTGTAGGGCTGGTTAGGGTGTGGTAAGGGTGGGTCCAAGGTGATTTCATAAAACACGGGTTAGTGTTCTGGCTAACATAGGGCAAGGAGTACTGGTCGGCGTCATGCACGTGGTAAGACTCGGACTAGAGGGAGCACTGGGCGTTGGTCTAGGGCCCGAGGTAGGGCTAGTGGGAACGGTAGGCGTAGTGCTGTAGTAGGCAAAGGGCAAGGGGTGGGTGTCGGGGTAAACCTCGGAGGAGGCCTAGGACCAGGAGTGGGAGCTGTGGCTAGGGGTAGGGATGGGGGTGGGCCTATGGGTAGGGGTGGCTGTAGTGCCAGGGGTAGGGGTAGGACCAGAGGTAGTGCTAGGCGTAGGCCTAGGGCGAGGGGTAGTGCTCGGGGTAACCTGACTTTAACCCTAACCCTAATCCTAACCCTAACCCTATCCCTAACACTAACCCTAACCCAAATCCCTAACCCTAAACCTAACCCTAACCCTAACCCTAAACCTAACACTAACCCTAACCCTAACCCTAACCCTAACCCTAACACCAACCCTAACCCTAACCCTAAGCCCAACCCCTAACCCTAACCCTAACCCTAACCTAACCCTAACACACACCCTAACCCTAACCCTAACCCTAACCCTAACACCAACCCTAACCCTAACCCTAACACTAACCCTAACACTAAACCTAATACTAACCCTAAACTAACCCCTAACCGAAACACTAACCCTAACCCTAACCCTAAACCTAACACCAACCCCAACCCTAACCCTAACCCTAACCCTGAAACCAACCCTAACCCTAACCCTAAACCTAACCCCTAACCCAGCCCTAACCCTAAACCTAACCCTAACCTTAACCTAACCCTAACCCTAACACCAACCCTAACCCTAATTCTAACCCTAACACTAACCCTAACCCTAAACCTAACCCTAACACCAACCCTAAACCTAACCCTAACCCTAACCCTAACCCTAACCCTAACACCAACCCTAACACTAACCCTAACACTAACCCTAACCTAACCCCTAACCCTAACCCAAACACTAACCCTAACCCTAAACCTAACACCAACCCCAACCGTAACCCTAACCCTAACCCTAACACAAACCCTAACCCTAACCCTAACCCTAACCCCTAACCCTAACCCTAACCCTAACCTAACCCTAACCCTAACACCAACCCTAACCCTAACCCTAACCCTAATTCTAACCCTAACCATAACCCTAACCCTAACTCTAACCCTAACACCAACCCTAAACCTAACCCTAACCCTAACCCTAACCCTAACCCTAAACCTAACCCTAACACTAAACCTAACACCAACCCCAACCCTAACCCTAACCCTAACCCTAACACCAACCCTAACCCTAACCCTAACCCTAACCCCTAACCCTAACCCTAACCCTAACCCTAACCCTTACCCTAACACCAACCCTAACTTTAACCCTAACCCTAAACCTAACACCAAACCTAACCCTAACCCTAACCTAACCCTAATTCTAACCCTAACCCTAACCCTAACCCTAACCCTAACACCAACCCTAACCCTAACCCTGACCCTAACCCTAAACCTAACACCAACCCTAACCCTAACTCTAACCCTAACCCTAATCCTAACCCTAACACCAACCCTAACCCTAAACCTAAACCTAAACCCTAACTTTAACCCTAACTCTAACCCTAACACCAACCATAACACTAACCCTAACACTAACCCTAACCTAACCCCTAACCCTAATCCTAACCCTAACCCTAACCCTAAACCTAACACTAACCCTAACCCTAACCCTAACCCTAATTCTAACCCTAACCCTAACCCTAACCCTAACCCTAACCCTAACACCAACCCTAACCCTAACGCTAACCCTAACCCTAATTCTAACCCTAACACTGACCCTAACCCTAAACCTAACTTTAACACCAACCCTAAACCTAATCCTAAACCTAACCCTAACCCTAACCCTAACCCTAACCCTAACCCTAACCCTAACCCTAACACCAACCCTAACACTAACCCTAGCACTAACCCTAACCTAACCCCTAACCCTAACCCAAACACTAACCCTAACCCTAAACCTAACACCAACCCCAACCGTAACCCTAACCCTAAACCTAACACCAACACTAACCCTAACCCTAACCCTAACCCTAATCCCTAACCCTAACCCTAACCCTAACCTAACCCTAACCCTAACACCAACCCTAACCCTAACCCTAACCCTAATTCTAACCCTAACTCTAACCCTAACCCTAACCCTAACCCTAACACCAACTCTAACCCTAACCCTAACCCTAACCCTAATTCTAACCCTAACACTGACCCTAACCCTAAACCTAACCCTAACACCAACCCTAAACCTAACCCTAACCCTAACCCTAACCCTAACCCTAACCCTAACCCTAACCCTAACACCAACCCTAACACTAACCCTAACACTAACCCTAACCTAACCCCTAACCCTAACCCAAACACTAACCCTAACCCTAAACCTAACACCAACCCCAACCGTAACCCTAACCCTAACCCTAACACTAACCATAACCCTAACCCTAACCCTAAACTTAAACCTAACACCAACACTAACCCTAACCCTAAC
>NW_027668829.1:0-2500 GCF_964194185.1 Rhinolophus hipposideros | reverse complement strand
AACCTAACCTCTAACCCTAACCCTAACCCTAACCTAACCCTAACACCAACCTTAACCCTAACCCTAACCCTAACCCTAACTCTAACCCTAACACCAACCCTAACCCTAACCCTAACCCTAACCCTAACCCTAACCCTAAACCTAACACCAACCCCAACCCTAACCCAAACCTAACCCTAACCCTAACCTTAACCTAACCCTTACCCAAACACCAACCCTAACCCTAACCCTAACACTAAACCTAACACCAAACCTAACCCTAAACCTAACCCTAATTCTAACCCTTACCCTAACCCTAACCCTAACCCTAACCCTAACCCTAACACCAACCCTAACCCTAACCCTGACCCTAACCCTAAACCTAACACCAACCCTAACCCTAACTCTAACCCTAACCCTAATCCTAACCCTAACACCAACCCTAACCCTCACTCTAAACCTAAACCCTAACCCTAACCCTAACACTAACCCTAACCCTAAACCTAACACCAACCCCAACCGTAACCCTAACCCTAACCCTAACACCAACCCTAACCCTAACCCTAACCCTAACCCTAACCCTAACCCTAACCCTAAACCTAACACCAACCCCAACCCTAACCCAAACCTAACCCTAACCCTAACCTTAACCTAACCCTTACCCAAACACCAACCCTAACCCTAACCCTAACACTAAACCTAACACCAAACCTAACCCTAAACCTAACCCTAATTCTAACCCTTACCCTAACCCTAACCCTAACCCTAACCCTAACCCTAACACCAACCCTAACCCTAACCCTGACCCTAACCCTAAACCTAACACCAACCCTAACCCTAACTCTAACCCTAACCCTAATCCTAACCCTAACACCAACCCTAACCCTCACTCTAAACCTAAACCCTAACCCTAACCCTAACACTAACCCTAACCCTAAACCTAACACCAACCCCAACCGTAACCCTAACCCTAACCCTAACACCAACCCTAACACTAACCCTAACCCTAACCCTAACACTAAACCCTAACCCTAACCCTAACCCTAACCCTAACCTTAACCTAACCCTAACCCTAACCCAACCCTAACCCTAACCCTAACCCTAACCCTAATTCTAACCCTAACACTAAACCTAACGCTAAACCTAACCCTAACACCAACCCTAACCCTAACCCTAACCCTAACCATAAACTTAAACCTAACACCAACACTAACCCTAACCCTAACCCTGACCCTAATCCTAACAATAACCCTAACCCTAACCCTAACCCTAAACCTAACCCTAACCCTAAGCCTAAACCTCAAACCAACCCTAACTCTAACCCTAACCCTAACCCTAATTCTAACCCTAACCCTAACCCTAACCCTAACCCTAACCCTAACACCAACCCTAACCCTAACCCTAACCCTAACCCTAACACCAACCCTAACACTAACCCTAACACTAACCCTAACCTAACCCCTAACCCTAACCCAAACACTAACCCTAACCCTAAACCTAACACCAACCCCAACAGTAACACTAACCCTAACCCTAACACCAACCCCAACCCTAACCCTAACCCTAACCCTAACACCAACCCGAACCCTAACCCTAACCCTAACCCCTAACCCTAACCCTAACCCTAACCCTAACTTTAACCTAACCCTTACCCTAATACCAACCCTAACCCTAACCCTAACCCTAACCCTAACCCTAAAACCAACCCTAACACTAACCCTAACACTAACCCTAACCTAACCCCTAACCCTAACCCAAACACTAACCCTAACCCTAAACCTAACACCAACCCCAACCGTAACACTAACCCTAACCCTAACACCAACCCGAACCCTAACCCTAACCCTAACCCCTAACCCTAACCCTAACCCTAACCCTAACTTTAACCTAACCCTTACCCTAATACCAACCCTAATCCTAACCCTAACCCTAAACCTAACACCAAACCTAACCCTAACCCTAACCCTAACCCTAACCCTAACCCTAACCCAAACACTAACCCTAACCCTAAACCTAACACCAACCCCAACCGTAACACTAACCCTAACCCTAACACCAACCCTAACCATAACCCTAACCCTAACCCTAATCTCTAACCCTTACCCTAACCCTAACCTAACCCTAACCCTAACACCAACCCTAACCCTAACCCTAACCCTAATTCTAACACTAACCCTAACCCTAACCCTAACTCTTACCCTAACACCAACCCTAACCCTAACCCTAACTCTAACCCTAACCCTAACCCTAACCCTAACCCTAACCCTAAAGCTAACACCAACCCCAACCCTAACCCTAACCCTAACCCTAACACCAACCCTAACCCTAACCCCTAACCCTAACCCTAACCCTAACCCTAACCTTAACCTAACACTTACCCTAATACCAACCCTAACCCTAACCCTAACCCTAAACCTAACACCAAACCTAACCCTAACCCTAACCCTAACCCTAATTCTAACCCTAACCCTAACCCTAAGTCTAACCCTAACACTGACCCTAACCCTAAACCTAACCCTAA